>NW_025110183.1:448632-467518 GCF_011392965.1 Frieseomelitta varia | reverse complement strand
AGAAAGAAGCAAAAAAACAAAAGGAAAATCAGACTCGATGAATTTCAGGCGTGCTGAATCTAAAAAAGACTCCAATCTCTCGGTACAGAATAAAATCCGCACGTTCGACGATTTTCACGGGTGGAATTGGTTCGAAGCTGTTGCTAGGCCGAATCCTCGGCGTGCTTCTTTTCCGTGGCTGTCGCGCGGAATGGCCGGATTTTTTGCCACCGGTGTGGAAGGACGAATCCCCATGATGCGCGGCGGCAGCGGCCCTTCGAATCCAGCCGGCCAACGGATTTAATTGATATTGCCCCGGCCACCGTCGACTTTTAATTCGTAATAAATTTCGATCATGCGCCGCGAGATTTATGAAGTCACCATCCATCGGCCGGCTGTCCATCTTTCTAGCCCCGCGGCAGAAAAATTCGAGAGAACTTTTGGCGACTTTATGGCAACTGTCAGCCTGGCCCACGATTTACGATCGCCGGCCGGTTGCTGACGTACGACTGGACGCGATCTAAATTTGGTGCTGAAACGTCGAACGTTCGCCGTCGCTACGCGCAACGCGGCCGCTCGAAAAAAAGAAAAAAAGAAAAAGAAACGTAATGACTTTTATTCGGCTCGAGCCGAATTAACTCGAGCCAGGAATAATAATTATCCGCGATGAAATAAGTCATGGGGGATATTGAAATCTGTAAATGGGGAGGATTGGATAGAGCGAGAATGATTTGCAAGTGAACGAGTTGCTGGCTTGGATCGAAATGTTGTTAATGTATGGTAAATTATGTTTGGTGAATTTCTTTTCACGAGACTGCTCGTCGCCAAACACGGACTAAAAATCGACGAGCTTCTCGAAGGATTGATATTCATTTTACGTGTCTCGTACGTCTCGATTCTTGAAGTTTTTCTTCTTTTTTTTTTTTTTTTTAATTTTTAACCGATGAAGATGCGTGTAAAGAATGTTTCGGCATCGAAAATCAATTAATTGATTCTTTCTTTACGTTCTTCCTATTTTCTCTCGCATGCTGAATCTTCTGAAAAGATCGTCACACTTTCCCCCCCATTCATTGTCCAATTTTATATTGCACATCCTCGATAATTTGTCAAAAAATCAACTAATTAATTCTCCTTTGCATTCATTTAATATTTTACTCTTGACCTATATACTTACGTGTGTACTTATATGCAGGGTGTCCTGCACCCAGGTGATTCTACGTGAAAAAGCGAGTCGAAAAGGAAAGAATAAAATTTTGTCACTGAAGCCCTCGTTTTCGAAAAAATCGAGTTTGAAAATTTATCGAGTACATTTGGACATAGGTAATTCTAAGTATAATTGACAAGAGGTAATTTCATTTGCGAGAATAAGTATAAGAGAAGCAACTGGAATAAAATTTTTCTGCAAGATGCTCCATAATATTTCCAAAATTTATTTCCATTGAAACGAGAAAAAATTTACATCATTGATTCATCATACTTTTGCCCCTGTCCAGTGTGAAATTACCCAAATTCAAGTGTAATTGATAAATTGTCAATTTCCTCAAGAACAGAGAAGGCTTTAACGAAAAAAAAAATACTCCTTCTTTTCTCCGCTTTTACAATTTTAGAATCCTAGTCGCGGAACACCCCGTAAATACTCAAAAATCGCGATACTCTCTCGTGTTCACGGTCCTAAATTCGATCGGAAGCTCCGTGCTTCGCCGCTATCTCGTTCGCCGCTCGTAAAAGTCGGCTTTCCGTTGAGCATGCAGGGAGAGCCGAGAGGGACATTTTCGTGCAAAATGAATCGTGCTCCTAAGGCGTTTCGTAAGAATTTCGCGTCCGCGGTCGGATTCCAACGACTGGTTTTACGTCGGAACTGCAAATGGATCGGGAGCTGAAATATGTCGGCCCAATTTGCCGGTGTCTGCCGCCTCTGGGCCCCTCGGAGAAGTCGGTGTCTTCTTACTCTCTCGTTAGTCGCCTCGAGCTCTCGCCTCCCCCTTCTCCTCCTCCCTTTTTCACCTTCCTTTCCACGCTTTCGTTCTTCCTTTCTCGCCGATTCTCGATCGGTCTTTGGTCGCTCGCGTTAACGGAGATATATATGCCGCGTCGCGAGTGAATTCGGTCCGATTGGGCCTTGCACAGGTGCTCGCTAGTGCACGTATGCGAATGTAGAGTGATCGTCGTCGGTGTGGAGAACCCGAGCTATCGTTGGAAAATCTTTGACTGACCGTCTTACAATTACGATCATGTTTCTTTTAGAACAATTCTTCGATGATATGTCGAGCCTGTCTTTTTCTAGATGAATTCCTGTAAGAGGTATTCTAATTAGTAATTTTACCGCTGTTGGTAATGTCATTTTTTTTCAAATTTAATAAACATTGCCATCTAGTGACAATAATTTAACTTATTATGACATAACCTGTATTCTGGTTACATATAATAATTCAACTTATTATAACGTAACCATATATTCTAGTTAAATATAAAATACTGTAACATAACCTATATTCTAGTTAAATATATAGTTAATTAATTTTATCTATATAGGTTATGTTATAATAAGTAATATATAGTTAATTAATTTTATCTATATAGGTTATGTTATAATAAGTAATATATAGTTAATTAATTTTATCTATATAGGTTATGTTATAATAAGTAATATATAGTTAATTAATTTTATCTATATAGGTTATGTTATAATAAGTAATATATAGTTAATTAATTTTATCTATATAGGTTATGTTATAATAAGTAATATATAGTTAATTAATTTTATCTATATAGGTTATGTTGTAATAAGTATTTAACTAGAATATATTATAATAAATATTTAACTAGGATATAGGTTGTGTTGTAATGAGTTAATTTGTTATAACACAATCTATATATTCTAGTTAAATACTTGTTATAACAAAATCTACCTTCTAGTTAAATAATATAATTGTATTATATAATATAATTGTATATAGATTAAAACTGTATTAACTCTTAAATAAAATAAAATTTTACACAGCGCGAGAAAACATTACCTCTAATAATTTGCGTTTAAACAGTTGATAATTTATATAACTAGAGGTCATATAATAAGATCCCCCCCCCCCCCTGTTAGTAATAAAAGACCAGATTCAAATAATTCTATTCAATCAGCGAATGTTCGTTTAATCAGGTATTGACTAAAATTTGGTTGAAACGAACATCTTACGAACGAGTTCCACGGTATAGATTGCGGATTTTTATGCAAGTTCGTATTCTTCGGGAAAATATAATTAAAAAGACAGAAAAGAAACTTAGAAAATTCTCTCGTGTAGCAAATAGTTATAGAAAACACTCCATTGATATTTTGTTGGCTCTTTCGTGTCATCTATGTATCATGTGTAATTTATCAGGTGTACTCTAGAATTTCCTGCATACGCGTAAAAATCCGCGATTCGTCGATGAAGATGAAGATTCGGATCGAGATAAAATTCTTCCTCTTGGTTGCCCGGGGAGAAACGTTTGCGGTCACCGCGTGAAAACGGATGACACGTAATAACGCGATCAGAGTTCTCATAACAGAGATAGATTTCGACACGATGATAGTTTAGAATCCCAGGAGAATCGAGGTATAAACGAGTCACGATAGAACCCCATAACGCCATGCTGGCTGACCTATGGACTGTGACATTGGCGCATCTGGCATCTCTTCGAAACGTCATTACGCTCGTGTCAACGTGATAATGTATTAACACTAACATCAGAACTACCAAAGTGATGAAAATGACCAATTTATAATTTTTTATGGACATTATACATTTATAAAAAATTTCGGTATATTTTTAGATAGATATTCGAGCAATTTTTATTAAAATTTTAATATTAATAGAAGCTTGTGTTCTTTGTTGTATTATTTTTTGTAGTATTTTTCTTGTACCTTTAATTTTAATTTCTTTGCTACAAATACATGTTATATTTTAGTATAATAGTTAATGCTTCCGAATTGCTTTCTACGTCACGGTTCGGTTTTACAAATGGCACCGTAGAAAGAAAGTATTGTTCGAGTGAATAAATTTTTAGAGACTCGAAATAATAATATTGGAACGTATCATTATTGTTACAATTCTATCCTAATTATCTATAAATTTATAATATTATAATGTGAATGCATACTACAACGATCAAAATTTAACAATCATGATCGATCGATAATCGATGATACAACAATTCTTTCACATGAATTCTTCTATTTTATGCAGTCTCAATCCGAAAATTCTCCGCACGATAGACACAAATATCCCTCTATCGATCGAACGATCGGATCGTCTCGCAAAAACATGCACGCATTGACTAATCCTGCAAAAAAAGAAAAACAAACCCGGCCGCAATTTTAAGAACTCCATCTCCCCTCGCCGACGCCGATACTTCTCGTCGCATTACAAACAAAAGGAGCTCGTTACGAATGCTTCCACCCCAAATTCCACAAGCCAATTGCCTCAGCGATATCATCAGCCACGCTGGCGTTTCGCTAATTTAATTAAATTCCACTATTGGCCTCTTCTCTACGCAAACTCGCGCAGATAAATCCACCCCGTTGCACGACGAGATTCGGACAACTTACGGTTAGAAATCTTGGAACATTTTTTTTTTATTTTTAACATACTTATTTGTAGATATTTGTTTTTAATATACTTGTATTTATAGGTACTTGTATATTTTTTATTTTTAATATACTTGTACTTATAGGTACTTGTATATTTTTTATTATTAATATACTTGTACTTATAGGTACTTGTATATTTTTTATTTTTAATATACTTGTATTTATAGGTACTTGTATTTATAGGCACTTATGCTTATATTCACATGTATTCTAATATACTTGTACTTATTTACATTTACTTATTGTACTTTTACTTGTACTTATATGTACTTATTATAACGTCTATTTATATGTACTTAGTACTACTGCACTTGTATTTACATCTACTTATTGTGCTTGTACTTACATGCACATATATTATACTTGAACTACTTTAACGCATACTTGTATGTACCTGTATTTGTAATCGTGGACAGCACCATTCTTTCCAACTACCTCGGCCAGCTAGCATTCGTAATTTAATAACACTCCACAAAACGAAAGAGTTAGTCGAAGCTTACCGAATCAGTACCCGTACACGGAATCTCTCATTCCACGTTTCTCATTTATTTCCTTCTGCCTTTCTTTCGCCAAGAAGAGTCACCTCTTGCATCGAATACCTCGTGCGGTCAATTAAACAGAAAAGATAAATGAGAAACAAAGGGGGAAAGAGGACGAGATGGCAGCTCACCTGCCACATTGTGAAGGAACATTGTCGGAGAGACGCTCGATGATCAGCGAGATATATATACGTGCAGAAAGCGCGTCGGTAAACGCAATGACAATCGGAATCTGGACGATGGCCTTAAGGGGGCCGCTGGCTGCTAGGAAAAACACGCAGAGAAATCGATGTTATCCGCGTGTCGCGGGGCCGATCGTTCGACAAAAACCGACAATCCGACAGCATACCTGTCGAACCAACGTGGGTACATCGGTCGATCTCCGTCCGGTGCACGGATGATCGGTTGCCGTGCAGCGTGAATCAAGTGACTAAAATGCAATTAACGGCAATTAAGTCGGTCTTTAAGGGGCGGGAGGGGAGATCGAACCGGACAGTTTCACTTGTCTCTGTCCTCTGCGGTATCGTCGCATTCCTTTTTTCCCCTCTCGCCCCTTTCTCGTCCACACGGCCAGTGCTCTTGCATTCTTCCTCCATCCCCCTTTTCCTCCTGGTTTCTCGTTTCTCCTTTTGTTACTTGTTACTCCTTCGTCAACGTTATTTCTTTTTTTTTTTTTTTTTTTTTTTTTTTTGATAAAGGATTTTGTTGAATTACGATAAAGTTTATTTTTTTTCCGTGCCCGGGCCTAAATATTACGTATACTTTGGAGGGCTAGTAAAATAAAGAAAAACTACATATTTGATTGACACGAGCTTTCGTGGTTTAGTTTGACACATTGTTGTTGAGTTTTTACCTTTTAATTTATGTGGAGTCAGTTTAAGACGACACTGGTTGATAACTTTCATTAGATATATATTTCACATAAAACACAAAAGTACAGTACAAAAGATAATTAAATGAATATAAATACAACTTAGAACTATAAACGAACGGCACGCGCAATAATCTAATTTTTTTTTTCACTTTTTCAATTTCACATCAACGATTTTACTTTCACTGATCTTCTAACTGTTGTTACGTTGGTTCTAACGACTGTTCTGATCTAGCGACGACTACGGCTATAATTTACAGACGTCTTACTTTGCTTTCTTTCTCTTTCTTTCTCTCTCTTTCTCATCGTCCGTAATTTTACGCCATCTCTACAGACGAAAATTATCGACTGATATTTCTTACAATTATGAACTGTAAAAAGCAACATTACAAGAGAAAAAAAGACGGCATCCTTTTACATAACTTTTACATAACTTTTTCCTAAGCAAGGTGCACGCACGCTTGAATCGGCAGGTGATCCCCTCCGTTTAATTTCTAATTGTAATTCCCGAAGACAAGAGAGCCTAGCGAAAAAGACGGCAAGTGGGGTGAAAATAAAGAAATCTCGTTGGCCGTTGGTTCATTAAACAGTCAGCCTCCGAAATGGAAGGAGGAGAGGTAGATCGGTTTTAATCATCGGTTAATTGCACGTTTGCGGTGTCTTCTTATCGATGATTGAGCTTAGAGGATATAGCGAAATTATAGGCGAGCTGTTTCGTTTCATACATATTAAAACGTTGCCACGGGCTCTTTGCGAAAAGTAGCTCTTTTTAATATTCTTCTTTTTTTTTTTTTTTGCAGATTTTCGACAATTTTTTGATTAGTTTTTGAGTATGAAAGCTATAGAGGGAAGGTCATTGCGGTATATACAATTTTTTGGTTTCGATGTTACACGTTTGCCTACAAAGAGATATTCTTTAATATTATACACAATAGAATTTACTCGTATGAATTTGTCAAAGAGAAAAAAATATTCCTGCCCTTCGTATAATAAAAATTCAACATTTTAATATTAAATAATGTCGATCGAGAAAATTGAAATATTAATCAAAATTTCGATCAAATACGTATATGGAGTTCTACTATAATTAGAAATTATTCGGAAAATTTTCCATGTCTATCTATAGCTAATACAATTAAAACATAAATATTCTTCGAATCTCACAACCACAAAAGTAGGAAGTGTTTGGAAAACACGTGATCGATTGACGAGCAGTTTTCTCGTTCCTTCGTATAAAGATCGTAAAATGTGTTTGTCGCGAGAGAAAGGGCAACGTGTCTGAGAGATTCTCAATGCGCCAGGGCGCGGCGCGTGTAAAGAAAAAAAAAAAAAAAAAAGAAAAAAGATAAAGAGCGTCACAGACGATTATTCCTGTCACGGTGAATGTTTCGCAATCAGCGCTAATTAAAGGCGATTAAAATCAGACGTAATTGAATAACGTTGGCTTGAATTTATTGCGGAACACGCGATAATTCGATCACAGTTGTCGGGATTCTTCCCGCGGTGAGACGTGTATCTCGTTTGCCTTCCTCGCAGGTCGTTGCAGCCTGATTGCAACAGGTGCAAAACTCACGAAATTAAAAGGATCCAACTCTTGTCCGTGTTACTCCACTTTCCTCGTCGGTCGGGTTTTTCATTTCTTATTTTTAATTCGCTTTTTTTACTTTTTCTTTACGCTCACGCAAGATTTCACGTTTCAACGTGTCCGTCACGGCGATAACGTTTGAAAAACTCGCGATACCAGGCAATAAATTGGATCCCGAATTAAACGATGCTCCTGTCGAGATTCGTTATTTGAAACGTCTTCGATCTGTACGTTCGTTAATTTTCAGTTTTTTTTTTTTATGAGAGTAATTGGTACTGAAAATAACCGTGAGAAAGAAACAATTCTTATTCTGTTATTATTGCTTGAATATAAAAAAGTGTAGTGTATTGTTATTATCATTTCAATAAGAAATAGAATTTTTTTTAATACTTATCAGAAATTCATTGAATGTTCGTAAAGCATGTTCGCGAAACAAATTTTTCTAAGCTATAAACACTTGTTCTACATTCTCGAGCCATCTGTCCAAACATTTTCACTTTGAGATACTAAAAGTTTCTCCAAAATGCCAGACGTTTACTCACCAGAGAAATGTTCGAAGTAATCTTAAATTACAAATACCATAAATTTCATAAATAAAATTTATAATACGAGTTCGTAAATAAAATTTCTCTCGCGTGCCTGAAAATTTATTAAATATCTCCAAAAAAATAAGTCCAGAGAAATATTCGAAATAATCCTAAATTACAAATACCACTTTATAAATAAAATTTCTCTCGCGTGCCTCGAAATTTATTGAACATCCTCAGAAAATAAGAAGAATATTCAAAATAATCTTAAATTACAAATATCGCTTCATGAATAAAATTTCTCTCGCACTTCTCAAAATTTATCAAACATCTCCAAACTTCACTCTCCAAAGAAATATTTAAAACGATCTTAAATTGTAAACACTACTTGATAAATAATATTTCTCACGTATCTCTCAAAATTTATCAAATATCACCAAACTCTTGTCTCTATGAAATGTTCAAAACAATCATTGAATCAGAAATGCTGGTTCTCTCCTCAAACATCTCCAAACTCCACTCTTCAAAAAATATATCCAAAGAAATATTAAAAGCGATCTTAAATTACAAACTATTTGATAAATAACATTTCTCACACATCTTTCAAAATTTATCAAGCATCACCAAACTCCTTTCTCTAAAAAATATTCGAAACAATCATTGAATCAGAAATACTGGTTCTCTCCTCAAACTTTATCAAACATTTCAAACATTCTTCACAAAATATATCCAAAGAAATATTGAAAACGATCTTAAACTACTTGATAAATAAAATTTCTTACACATCTCTCAAACTTTATCAAACATCATCAAACTCCTCTCTCTAAGAAATATTCAAAACAATGAGAAATACTGGTTCACTCTTCAAATTTTATCAAATATCTCCAAACTCCGCTCTCTCTCTCTCTCTCTCTCTCTCTCTCTCTCTCTCTCTCTCTCTCTCTCTCTAAGAAACCAATATGAAAGAATATTCAAAACAATCTTAAATCAGAAATACTGATTCTCTCCTCAAATTTTATCAAATATCTCCAAACTCCACCCTTCAAAAAATATATCCAAAGAAATATTAAAAACGATCATAAATTGCAAACTACTTGATAAATAACATTTCTCACACATGCTTCAAAATTTATCAAGCATCACCAAACTCCTCTCTCTAAGAAATATTCGAAACAATCATTGAATCAGAAATACTGGTTCTCTCTTCAAACTTTATCAAACATCTCCAACATTCTTCACAAAATATATCCAAAGAAATGTTGAAAACGATTTTAAACTACAAACACTACTTGATAAATAAAATTTCTCACACGTCTCTTAAACTTTATCAAACATCACCAAACTCCTCTCTCTCTCTCTCTCTCTCTCTCTCTCTCTATAAAATATTCAAACCAATCAGAAATACTGGTTCTCTCCTCAAATTTGATCAAATAT
Source organism: Frieseomelitta varia (assembly GCF_011392965.1). NCBI lineage: Eukaryota > Metazoa > Arthropoda > Insecta > Hymenoptera > Apidae > Frieseomelitta > Frieseomelitta varia. The sequence goes on along the minus strand of NW_025110183.1, from coordinate 457,959 downwards.
CTCCACACACTCTCTCTCTCTCTCTAAGAAACAAATTCAAAAGAATATTCAAAACAATCTTAAATCAGAAATACTGATTCTCTCCTCAAACTTGATCAAACATCTTCAAACTCCACTCGCCGAGAAACGAAATCCAAAACATCCGTCCTCAGAGCCAACCGTCAATTCCAAACTCACCTTTGACTCATTGTCAGACCAGCGATAGATATGCTAATCGTCATAAGGGATTCGTTCTGTTTTACGCGGTTGCACTCTCTCTCTCTCTCTCTCTCTCTCTCTCTCTCTCTCTCTCTCTCTCTCTTTCTGTGGCGTGGCGCGCGTGACACGCGCCGGTTTCACCGGGACGAGACGAAAAGAAGACATCAATCCTCCTCTCGCGGCTCGAATCCCGCGCACCATCGGGTGCCGTGAACCGCTCTTCGGCTGCCGCTCGTTTTCGTCGTGTTTCGCCGGGCATTCGTAACGAGCGCCGGAGAGCGCGCGACAGTAAAACGGTGCCACTCCGCGCTCGGGCCCCCGGTCTCCCTCTTTCTCATTTATTTCTTCGGCCGCGCCGGTTCGCCTTCCCTTCTTCTTGTCCGCGCCTTAACGCCTCTGCGCCTTCGCTAAGCTCGCGCCGCGCCGCGCCGCGCCGCGCCGCTCGACGTTTTATGCATCGGGGAGGCTTCTCTCGCTAAGAAGCTTTTTGCTCATCGCTCGGTCGTCGTTATGACCGCCCGTCATATGAGTTATGCTAATTGAATGTGTGATAACCGGCGACTTTAATTGGAACGTAACCGCGGCCATCGCTACCCCTTCTAGCATCCGTCTTACCGTCTTAGGGGAGAAATAATCGTACATGCGTGACCGATACGGCACTGTTCGTACGTAGTCGTGCTCTTGATCTGTGATCTGAGGTTGAGCGGACCTACGTTTGCTGCATTTGGTGTAGTTGTTCGTTCTTTCGCTTTTATTTTAGTCTTCTGTTCTTTTATTATTTTATTTTATTTTTTTCTGTATTAATTGCGTCGGTTACAACACGTTAGAATATTTCAAGCAAAACAGTCACCTCCATCGAGATTACAGGTGGTCGATTCTGCTGATCTGCAAAATTTCTGTGTATATTTCGCACTTTTGAATCAGTAATGTATAAATTGATTATAACATATATCTTCGTTGATTTTTTTTTTGCGTGAACTACAATATATCATAAAGAAAGAAATCTTCGGTCAAGAGTGACAAAATGTCCAGCTGAGTGCAGTAACGTTTTTTCAATTCGCGACATCCTGCATTCCTCCGGTGAAATAGATTTTCCAGCTCGATACTTACTTTCTGTAATATAAACCACAGCCGTGCATCCTATAATACACAGTCTATAGCCTATAATACATAGTTTATAGCCATTGCCAATATTCGTAACCGTAAGAATCGTCTATAAGCATTCCGTTCTTTAATATCTAGAAATATCTAGATTTTCTGCAAATTGCCATAGGCTAAAAATTCGGTCAGCACCGACAGCAAAGAAAATACAGAGTTACAATCGTTTTTAATCTTTAATCAAATAAATCTTGAATTAAATTCTGTTTAATTTTAATTCTACGAGATATTAAAGAAAGAATCCTATAGATTTTCAATAGATTTTGTACGGACTGAATTTTGTACAGACAACAGGGAGAAAACGCAGAGACCAATTAAACAAGCAGCTATAATTGTTTCTATCCTTTGATCAAATAAATCCTGATGAATCAGATTCTAAAATGGATTCTAAGAAAATTAAATAAAGTCGATTTATCTCGTAACAAACACGCGTGTTTTTTTTTTTTCTCACAATTATCATTTGTGTAAAAAACGGAAAGGTAAGGTAGTCGATCGTGTTCGCCAAAACATTATGCACGAAAATATATAGCCACGTTCTTTAGTATCTAACCAACGATCCTCTTAACATCTAACCTCGAACTTAACTCCGATGTGAAGAAAATGGCCGAGAGTTGCGGAGAAAACGTTTACGAGACCGGTAATCATAATAATTAGTATCCACGCAGATGAAAAACCCGGGATCACGTACCAAGGAAGCGGTTGTTTAAATCGTTCTCTCTGATATCCGACGCGGTTGATGGCTGATTCTTCGGATGGCTCATTAATATTGATGATTTATTTTGTTGCTAACGCGCCACACCGACGTGGCAAGCATAACACGCGTGCAAGGGAAAACTAAACTGGCGACACGCACACCTGATAATTAATATTCGAAAAATATTCAGAACCGACGCGGGAAACGTCACCGACTAATTTACATTAATATTGATTTTATCACTTTTTTTCACGAAACGAACGAAGTTAAATGTCTCTTTTGGCATTTCGTTAATTATTCTGTCATCTGTTCATGTTACACGCACGATGAACAATTCTTCTCGGAATCTGTAAAATTATTATTAATATCTTAGACCTATAAACATGTTATTAGTATCTTAGATGTCGCTAATATTTTATCTATCCAGAGTTTGACTGCTTTTCTTTTTTTTTTTTTATTTAAAATGGTTATTAATAATCTACAAACGTGTTATTAGTATCTTGGATATCATTGGTATTTTTATCTAGCCAGACTTTGACTATTCTTATCGATTGTAGAATCTTACAGAATTCATAAAATGCCATTTTATTAACACATCTGTTCTGTTTATTCAGATTTTGACTATTTGTTGTACAAATTTATAGAATCTATAAAACGTCTTGTTAATAATATCTAAGATGTTATCAATATTTTATCTATCCAGATATTCTTCTCGACTTAACAATTTTTCAAACGTTTTGTTAGCACGTCAAATATCACTAGTATTTTACCATCCTGCAGTCCTTTCTATAAAAATCTGTAAAATCTCGTTTACTATCCTCTACCATAGTCCAATAGTGTTATTATTGTATCAGATGCCTCTAAATTTTCATCACCTTCTGCTGTGTTTCTATCAATTTTAAAATTCCTTGGAATGGGATTTTAAAATTGACCAAATTCCTTAGACAATTTTTAGATGCCATTTTATTTAAATTTCTTCCCCCTCTCTCCCTCTCAAAAAATATCCCGACCGATCCGAACGATATTCTCTCGCAAAAGGAAAAGAAATTAAATAATCGCAATTACAAACCGAGCGCTGGACGAGGCCAGGAAAACTTGGAACAAGCCCGAAAGCAAATTCAACCTGATGGACGCTTAACGTCCATCATCCACCGGTCGTAACCGGTGCCAGCCAAGATCGAGGATGTTTACAATGTTGTATCACGACCGGTAAATGTCTATAATTACCGCTCCTACCATCACCGATGAAAATTAAACGCGTTCGATAACCAAACCCTCGGTTCAACGCCACTCACGTGACAACGGGCTCTACGTCTTCTTTGCCCGATCGCGTCGACGAATTACCGTGGAACGAACATCACCGGGTAATATTGCGTTACCATTACCATCCGCTAATTCGTCGTTGCGAACGATATGCAACTATACGGTGGCTCATGGAGATATTTGAATATCGTTATTTATCGTGGATAGAATTTATTATACATGGTACACACGTACATGCATTGTGTGTGTCGTGCATCATTTTTTTGAGATTTCATTACCATTGTTCGCAAGACGATTGTCAAATTTGATAGTAAATTAAAGGTTGAAAATATATTCGTGAAATGCTGTAGCGATATCTGGTGAAAGTACTTTTCAAATCGTGTGCTTTTAGGTTCATTGACAAGATGGATTTTTGTATTTATTGAGATAGTATATTGGCCATTGTCTGAATTTTACTTTATGTAAAAATTGATTTAACTGTGTTTATAATTACACTTTTAGGTTGATGAATTTCTGTATTTATTAAAATGGCACGTTAGGCCACTGTCTGAATTTTACTTTATGTAAAAATTGGTTTAACTCTGTTTATATTGTGTTTTTAGATTGATTGACAAGATGAATTTCTGTATTTATTAAAATGGCACGTTAGACCACTGTTTGAATTTTACTTTATGTAAAAATTTGTTTAACTGTGTTTATATTGTGTTTTTAGGTTGATTGACAAAATGGATTTTTGTATTTGTTGAAATAGTATATTAGGCCATTGTCTGAATTTTATTCTATGAAAAAATTGTTTCAACTGTGTTTATATTGTGCTTTTAGGTTGATTGACAAAATGAATTTTTATATTTATTGAAATAGTATATTGACCATTATCTAAATTTTATTTTATGAAAAAATTGGTTTAACTGTGTCTATATTGTGCTTTTAGGTTGATTGAGATGAATTTTTGTATTTATTGAAATAGTACATTAGACCATTGTATGAATTTTATTTTATGAAAAAATTGGTTTAACTGTGTTTATAATTGCGCTTTTAAGTTGATGAATTTTTGTATTTATTAAAATGGTACATTAGGCCATTGTCTGAATTTTATTCTGTGAAAAAATTGGTTTAACTGTGTTTATAATTGTGCTTTTAGGTTGATGAATTTTTGTATTTATTAAAATGATACATTAGGCCACTATCTGAATTTTACTTTATGTAAAAATTGGTTTAACTCTGTTTATATTGTGTTTCTAGATTGATTCACAAGATCTAACAAGTTTTCATCTTGCGCAATTTTCTGAAACCTACCTGTTTCTCTTTCCACTTATTCTTCTTTCGTTTCGCTTTCGCCTCTCTTCTCTGTTCCTTTTTCTTTTTCCAGCCGGTCACTTACGATCCGGGGAATCGAATTTACCGTCGTACGTACGCCGATTCTTTCGCGCTAATTACCGCGAGAAACGCCGCTTTATGACCGTGCTTTATAGGCGGCGATTTTTAAACGAGAAGATATAAATAGCCATTTGTTTTACATTCTTCTGCTTCCTTACCTGTCGATGATTCGTCGGGTTTACACCTTTTAATGACACGGAGCGACGATCAATTACTTCCTTTTTCCCCCGTAAGACGTTTCGAGAATCGAGTTTTATCACCCTAACTCGATTCGGTTAACCGAGCCGAGACTTTTATATTTCCCCTCTTGGAACATAAATATTATTATTCCGCTGTTTTTATCATAATCCATAGGTGTTGTAAATTTCAAATTGAAAGCTTAAATTATTCTATAATGAATTTTCCAATTTCCATAGACTTTGGATTCGTTCATATTCATGTTCACAGTACTTATACAGGGTGAATAGAGAAACTATAGAGTGTGATTAGAAAAAAATAGAATTCGTATTCGTGTCATTATGAGCTGTCACAGTACCTATATAGGGTTCATAGGTTCTAGTATTAGATAGTACTTGCCGAAACATGGAAAAAAGTTCTAATAAAAATTAATAGTTCCAAAGATTGAAACGATTTTTTGTTTCGGTTGAAGACACTAATTTTCTTTGCCTCGAGAGCTATCATATTGTATACAATATAGTTACCTTGTAATTAAATTATAATATAATTGTAATAACCTTATATTATATATATAATAACCTTATAATTAAATGATTTACTTTATCATTTCTTTTTTTTCTGATTACACGAGGTTTTCTACGTGTTCTCCTTCCATTTTTATGCTTGCTTGACACTTTCGTGTGAAGGAATTACGTACTCTTTCAAAGATTCCCAAGTGTGATCTAACTTGTTCACAAAAAATCGTTTATAATTTTGAAATCATTAATTTTTCGACCCATGTCTATCAGGACTTTTTTTCGTGTTTCGGCGAGTACTATTCCATTCACCCAGCTTACTCAAAGAAAGTACTATTAGTTTAATATATATACAATATAAAAAGAAACAATATACAATATATATATAAAATATAATATAAAAAGAATTCTATAAAAAGAAACTACTATTAGTTTAATTCTACAAATAGAGGATTTTTAAACGAATTCACATCTCTGTAGGCAAATCTAACGAAACGGAAGCTCCGAGGGAACATACTAAAAATTACAACTCGCACTCCACTTTAGATATTTTATACATTCTTGCGTGTTGCGTACGTCTCGCGTGTACAATCTCTGAAAAAAAACCTCTGCCTTTAAACGCAGTTTCAAGAAAAAAAAAAAAAAAAAAAAAAAAAAGAATCCGCAGCACTCGCTTGGGTACAGGGTACCCAAAAATCCCGAAAACGTCCGCGGCACATCTCGAGACGGGATTCTATAGTGAAACTAATTAACCGATGAACGAAGATCGGGGGGCCAAGATTATCGTAACCACCTCCCAACGATTCTCGTTTCTTCCTCGTACGGTACCCCTCTTTGTTACTTTATTTCTTTACCACGCTCTCAATTCACCTTACTGTCCGCCTTTGTCGTCTCTCTCTCTCTCTCTCTCTCTCTCTCTCTCTCTCTCTCTCTCTCTCTCTCTCTCTCTCTCTCTCTTGCTCTCTTCCACTTTGTGCCTCGCGGAGAAGTTCGATTTCTTAATTAGCGGTGGACATTCTGGCTGACAGATCGCGAGCCCTGTTTCTCCCCTTCCCCTCCTCCTCCCCCCCCTTTCGGATGGCAGCCAGCTGCACCAGTTCGCCACCTCTCGGGATATATTCCTTGGCGTGTACCTTTTTGTCGGCCGTGTTAAGCGTATCTGCCCTCGGGATAACGAATTACCCGTGATCCCCACGCCGAAGTGAATCCGTCTTTCGGGGCACACGCGAGGAGGGCTCGGCCTGCCTGGAACCGGCGGAGGGGTATTTAGTATTATCGGGGATTGCGTGACGCGGCGCATCGTGGAAATATGTTAAGTGCGTTTTGCNGTGTGTGTGTGTGTGTGTGTGTGTGTGTGTGTGTGTGTGTGTGTGTGTGTGTGTGTGTGTGTGTGTGTGTGTGTGTGTGATGCCTGACCAAGCGAGAGAACGAGGAGGCTCCTGGTCTTCGCTGTTTGGACGGGGGGAACCATCGAACGTTTCGGGAGAGTTTTGCGAAAATTTCAGCACCGAACGTCCTTTCATTTCGTTTTGTGGAAATTTTCTTTCGTTTCACTTTGTTTCAATTTTTTTAATTGCACGCCAAAGACAGGCGTGAATGTCTCCTTTGTTTTTTTTTTTTTTTTAATTCGTTGCGAATTTAAATTGTAGATCGGACCGGTTAGTTGGAATATTTGCGGACCATAACGAGTGACCAGAATCGTATACAATAATTCGTCGCTTTCTTTCTGAACTCGTCGGTATGAATTCGTCGCTGGATAAAAATTATTTGTTTTGCTTAGGTTATACTTAAATATACTGAAAACTGAGAAAATGTTGCAATTTTTTTTGCCTCTCAGCGCAAGAGATTAACGCTGAAATTATTGACGATTAAAATCTGTCAGAGATATTAATGTAAAAAAAAATGGGAAATACTTCATAATACAGTAGGCAAGTTTTTATTAGGTCATTTGAATCTCTAAAAATACACTGTTTTACAGTGTATTACTTACGAATTATTACTTGCGAATAATTTACTTACGAAATTTCCAACGAAGAATTATAAATTGGTCGTTTTGTCACTTAATTCCAATGTTAAAGTATCTCATCTGTATAGTTCTTGAGTCATCATTGGTATAATCTTTCGTAGGACTTGACGAATGATCAAAAGTTAATTTGATCTTGTATCAAAACTCTATCAGATACAAACTTTAACAAACTATATACATATTCCCTCTAGTTTTGGTGTATCACTCAAACTGCAAGCGGCTTTCAATAATAACATTTATCCATGTTGTACAGCACAACCATACGTGATCAACACGTATGAATGTGTCACAACAATGTGAAGAAACAACACATTACAGATCGTAATAAAATATCGAATGATTACAAAAGTTCACTAATCACTATTTTAACAATAATTGATTGATCAATGATTACGATTGCTACGGTCACAAAGTACAGTTACAGAAATTACAAACTAATTGATGTCCAATTCTGGATTTGTTTGAACGTAAAACTTAGAATTCGACTCACGTCCTCTCGCTTGCTAAATAAGCACATAGTCACAGCTTCGAATAACCATCCTCGAGTAAAACGAAATTATTCCATAGAAATGAACAAAAAGACGAAACCAGTGCACGCACAATCCAAAACGGCTACGACAGACGAGAAGAAACGAGTAAAGAAAAGCGCAGAAAAAGAGAGAGAGAGAAAGATCGTGTGCATGTACGGTTATGTACGTGCATAAGCTTCGGGGTCTCGGCTCTATTGACTTACGCGGCTTATGCATGGGTAATGCAATAATCGAAGCGAAGTGAGTCGTCTCGTTCGCCGTCCCGTACCCGGTCGCCGAGGGTTCGCCTATAAAACGCGAACGCGAGCCAGCCCCGTAATTACTGTTGAAGTGACTGGTTACTGGTTAGCGCTTCGCCTTCCCAAGGTTTACCTTCGTTCATCGGCTCGATTGGTTGCCACCTAACGGGCGGCCGACTGGCAAGCAAGCCTGTACAACGAGCGAGGTGTAAGTACGCCGATGCGAGCGTAAATCGGCAAGCTATTACGCGGCGTGGCAAAAATGTAATGAGATATTGCGCCGCCACGACGCGGTTCCTTTTAACGAGCCGTGCGAGAACACACCCGGTAGAAGATGCTACCTACATACGTGGCGTATATACGTTTCTTGTTCTAGCGACCTTCGCCACGTTGTCGTCGTAGTTGTCCCTTCCTCGAAGCCGAAAACCAATCGTCGGGAATTCTGTACGCTCGCACGCCGGTATATGATGATCATGTCCCCCGGAGTAGCGGAACAGATGATGTTAGCTTCAGCCGGGATTTAGAGGTTCTTTCTCTCTTTATTTTTATTTTCGTCACTCGCGGACGATTGCCTTTGGCCGATTGCGAGGTTACAAGGTCGTAACGAACGGTTTTTACGGAAGAACGCTAGAACGAAGATAACACTGGTCATTCGCGACGATGATCGTTTCATTTTTGTGATCGAGAGGGTGAACTCTTGTGAAACAGATCGTGAACTCTTTATTTTTATTTGTGGACGATTATCGCGGTTTTAAAGTCGTAACGAACGGTTGTGATCGGGAGGGTGAACTCTTCTGAAACAGATTGTGAACTCTTTATTTTTATTTGTAGAAGATTATGGCGGTTTTAAAGTCGTAACAAACGGTTGTGATCGGGAGGATGAACTCTTGTGAAACAGATCGTGTACTCTTTATTTTTATTTGTAGACGATTATCGCGATTTTAAAGTCGTAATGAACGGTTGTGATCGGGAGGGTGAACTCTTGTGAAACAGATCGTGAACTCTTTATTTTTATTTGTAGAAGATTATGGCGGTTTTAAAGTCGTAACGAACGGTTGTGATCGGGAGAGTGAACTCTTGTGAAACCGATCGTGAACTCTTTATTTTTATTTGTAGACGATTATCGCGGTTTTAAAGTCGTAACGAACGG
>NW_025110183.1:443156-448576 GCF_011392965.1 Frieseomelitta varia | reverse complement strand
TGTAGACGATTATCGCGGTTTTAAAGTCGTAACGAACGGTTGTGATCGGGAGGGTGAACTCTTGTGAAACCGATCGTGAACTCTTTATTTTTATTTGTAGACGATTATCGCGGTTTTAAAGTCGTAACGAACGGTTGTGATCGGGAGGGTGAACTCTTGTGAAACCGATCGTGAACTCTTCATTTTTATTTGTAGAAGATTATGGCGGTTTTAAAGTCGTAACGAACGATTATGATCGGGAGGGTGAACTCTTGTGAAACCGAACGTGAACTCTTTATTTTTGCTTGTGGACTTTGTCGATTATGACAGTTTTAAGGTCGTAACGAGCAGTTTTTACAGAAGAAATTCGAACATTAGAGCGAAGACGGCTGATCTTTTCATTTTTGTGGTCGAGACGGTGGACTCTTGTGATAAGGATCGTGAACTCTTTATATTCGCTCGTGGATTTGATTATGGCGGTTGTAATGAGTGGTTTTTACAGAAGTAATTCGAACGTTAGAACGACGACGGCAGTGATCATTCGCGACGACACTGATTGTTTCATTTTTGTGACGTTTGAAAGAAACAATTCTGTTTCAAAGCAGAATAACTGTTTCTCTTCAACTAGAACTTTTCCTCACTTCCGGAAAAAAATAAAAGTTTTCTATCTATGCACACATATACAGAATATAACTTTCAGTATATATAAAACTGTTTTTCCTAGAGCAGAAAACTTAAAATTAAGGAAATATCTATTACATCAGTACTAATTGCAAATTTTCACAGTTTCATTCAAACTCTGCTAAAATCTCCCCTGACATCTCATCACCGTCATATCTCTCAACTTTCATCTCCAGTTGAACCTTCTCGTGCTATCGTTTAAAATTACACCAGAGGAGAGAGCCTCCTTCCTCCCCTCCCCGTATCTTATCACGTCCCTAAGTGATTCCCAGCAATTAAGAAATTAACCGATAAGTCGAAGATCGATCGCGGTAATACGCGGGAACAGGCTGACGAACACGAGACGACGAAAGTGTTCGGCAGCTTGTCCTGTACGTCGGCCTCTGGTAATTGATTGCTTCGTAATTAGCCGGTTCGTTTCGTCCATCGGCCGAGCAACAGGTGCAACCGGCCTACGAAAATATATTAAGAAACCCGGGCAAACGCCTTCTACACCAATTGAGAGTCATGATTACAAGGTGCGTGTGCGCACGCGGTGTTCTCTCCTCTCCTCTGGCCAAGTCTCTCCTCTTCTCGGGGAGAGACCTCCGGAGACCACGTGTGTGTCTCTCTCCTGGCGAGCCCTCTGATATGCTGGTTTTATTTGCCTTGGGCCGCGTTATTAGGAGGCTGGCTGATCACCGCCACCAGTGGGAATTTAGTACGTGTCAATTAAGCTCGGTGCAGGCTTGGTTTTTTTCAACCAGGCTGGCCACGCTCTGATCGTCCACCGTCGTGATTATTTATCGTGACGGCGGCTGCCTGTTGCAACCTAAGCGGCGTCTAAACGCTATGTCAGGTATACTCAGATGAGCTATATAAGTACTTTGTAGCAAGACAATTTATTCAGGGGCTCCCGATGCAATGTATCGCGTTGTATGTAAATTTAAACGGTTGATCGCTGCGCGAGATGAATTGCTAATATTTTCTCTGCTAGTGGATTTTCTTTTCTTTTTTCTTTTTGCTGATTTAAAGGTTCAATTGTGGATTGGACGCGGGAAGATCATCCGAGTAATTCATTAAATTGTGTGTTAAAAGTGGTTCACGAAACTATCTAAATATTTGCAGTGAATGACTTTGTCTTCGTAGCCAATCGGGGAACGTGATATTGTGACACAAATACAAATATACGTTTAATAAATAATTATCTTAAATACACATGATAGTTTTGAACATTGAAGGTTACAGATCCTATGTTGGATTGTAGTTTAACCTCTTGCGGTGGAATGACGTGCTACGCGCGTCGAGAACGTTTTATCGCAAATTGCAACATTTTCTCAGTTTTAAGTATACATATTTAAATGTAACCCAGGCAAAACAAATGATATGTTGATTACTTCTCAATAATTTCTATCCAGTGATATACCGACGAGTTCAAAAAGAAAGCGACAAATTATTGTATACGGTTCGGTCACTCGTTATGGTCCGCAAATCAGTTGCCAGCGCAAAGCGGTTAAATAATTTTGTGGTCTCCGTGTATATTGAATATATTACCTACTTGTATTAAATATCTTGTAATTTCTATACATAGTTTTAGATCTACTTCAAACTTGAATAATATAATCACGATACTAATATAATCAACAATATAGTATAATACACTTCTGGTAATTTTTATATATAATACATTTTTCAATTTTGCTTCAAACTTGATACAACCACGATCTGATATATCATAATGTTAATAAAATTTCCAATACTTTCGTGAGTAACTCTATATACTTGTAATTTTTACATACCTTTAGATCTGTTTAAACTTGATTAGTAGTTTTTTTTTAAACTTGACTACAATCACAATACTAATTATACTAGTAATCACGGTACTAATATAATTAACAACATAGTATAGTACTCTTTTTGTAATTTCTATATATATATTTATCTATATATATATATATTTATTTATATATTTATTTATTTATTTATTTATATTTTATCCATATACATATATTTATTTATTTATTTATTTTATCCATATTTATTTAGATTTGCTTCAAATTTGACTGGTATAATCACGATAGTCTTATATATCATAATGTTAATAAAATTCCAAAATGTTTTATGTTACAAGCGTTCCTATAAATGTTCGAACAACCATATGCTAATTTCTTAGATTTGTTACAAGCTTAACCAGTACAATCGAATCTTTAAATCCCCAAATATTTTATGCATATTAATTTTACACGTATTTTTATACATATTAATATTAACAATATTTTACACAGCACATACATTCGCAATTTTTGACCGTATAAAAACTGTCCGAACACTTTCGTGAGCAATTATATGCAGATGTGTAACTTCCTATAGGTTAATTCGACTAAAGAATCGTTAAACGTTGCGAGAGGGCAGTGATTTCGCTGACTTTCCCCTCGCGACTGGTGTACGACTGATCATCCCAATTATCGATCCTTTACACCTGGATCGATTGTCTCTCTTCCTTTCTCTCGATCAATCGGGCGATAACTGTACGATCCGTCGCGTAACACGATGATCGATTCCCAGACGCTGTTCGAAAATTTCGCAATGTGGGCGAAGCTTCGGGCAAAAATGCAAAAGTGCTGTGAGATCCGACGAATCGGTACGATCGATGGACGGTGGCGAGTAATGAAATTACGACCTTCAGAAGCATCACCGGTTGCCAATTAAGTGGCGATAATCGGCGGACTCGCTGTGTCCATACATTACGCGGAATTATTGCCCGACACGATCTCGATACACCGTATTGGGCCGTGTGGTAATTGAAAGCGTACGCTGATTATGAATCTCGGCGAGCAGATACTGTCTAACTGTAAATGCGAGAGATAAAATCTTATCGAAGGAACGAATCGAGCGCAGACGAGCCGCGCGTTCATGTACATACATACGTGAATTGATTCCTAAATGCGTGCCGTTGTATAAATTGTCCAATTGCCGTTCTTAATTCTTAAATCAACGCGAGGAGACTGATGAACGAATGAATGCTCGCAAAGTGAATAATTTTATACAATCTGGTGTACAATTTAGAGGAGATGTTTAAAAGAGTTCTCGTCTAATGAAATATTGACGTGGACAGTGTGGTCGAATTGAATATTTTTGATTCACTGCGTGAATATAAGTGACATGATATATTTCTGTCGTGAATGTAACGTATAGTGTAGTGACATATTTCTTTTTATTCTATAAAGTTATTATAACATATATATTATATATAATATTATATAATATAAAAATATTGTACATATCATATTATGTAATATAAAAATACTATATATATAATATTATATAATATAAAAATACTATAAATGTAATATTAAATAATACAAAAATACTATAAATATAATATTATATAATATAAAAATACTATAAATATAATATTATATAATATAAAAATACTATAAATATAATATTATATAATTAAAAATATTATACATATAATATTATATAATATAAAAATACTATAAATAAAATATTATATAATTAAACATACTCTAAATACAATATTATATAATTAAAAATATTATAGATATAATATTATATAATATTATATGATATAAAAATATAAAAAATATAATAATAATATATAATACATATGTAATAGATAAAAAATAAAATATATATAATAATATATATTATATATTATTATTATACAATATATGTGATAACATTATAACTTTACTCTATAATTAATATCCTAAATCAAAGTTTATCGTCCGCGAAATTTTCCATTGAAGGACATCATACTACGATAGCTACAAAATCAGAATATAAACAATTATCACTCCACTACCAAATTTTCATTCCCCGTTACAAAATTTTCCAGCGAGAAATTCCAACCTAAAACCTGTCAATTAATTTTCATTGATTTGCCTTCGGAGATGTTCCTCGCTTGTGAAGTTCGCCGGTACAAGCTAGTCAAGTTGAAGGGAGAGAGGGAAAAAAATCTGAATTTCCTGCGTCTTGTCGCGGAACCGTGTAAATGATCCTTTACGACGGTATCGTGCTAGAATGTTTATCGTCCAGGGCTGGACGCTGTAAAACGGTGATAACACTTAAGGATCCGAGCCGTGGCCGTAATTCGTCTTTAAGCCGCAAATGAGAGCCATGGTGTTATTGCATTAACGTATTAATTACGAAGATGCCGTCGCGCAGCACCAGCGCAATAAAGCGATAAAATACGAATCGGCGCTCATTTGTTGCCCACGGAACCGTGGTTTCGCGTTCCCCTGCCATGGTTATTAGAGGCAGATGCTAAACTCCTTTATCTCGTATTTTTCCTTTTACTCTTTGACATACAGAGTGTCAAGATTTAAAGAAAAAGAAAAAGAAAAAGTTATATTGCTTTTTACGTTTGTGAATAATTCTCCGATTTAGGAACGGACTTCTTAGCGTCGGTGTTATCGACTTATCGATCAAATTGAAAATGAAATTTGTGTCAGGAAAATTACATTTTTAATAACAACAGTCGAGATTCTTAATAATAAGAAAAAGGGGAAGTTTGTAGAAACGCGTCGCGTTGTAAATGTAGAAAATGCGCAACTACCTGTTATTCTATATATCAACTATTATTATTACAAATTTAATATATTAAAATTATTATGAATTATTATTCTATATATCTACTATTATTATTGAAAATTTATTATATTAAAATTATTATAAATTATTATTCTATATATCTACTATTATTATTGAAAGTTTAATATATTAAAATTATTATGAATTATTATTCTATATATCTA
>NW_025110183.1:436763-442978 GCF_011392965.1 Frieseomelitta varia | reverse complement strand
TATTATTGAAAGTTTAATATATTAAAATTATTATGAATTATTATTCTATATATCTACTATTATTATTGAAAGTTTAATATAATTAAAAAATATATTAAAATATATTAAAATTATTATAAATTATTATTCTATATATCTACTATTATTAAAAATTTAATAAATTAGAATTAAAATTATTATAATAAATTAAAATTAAAATTATTATAAATTATCATTCTATACATCTACTATTATTGTCATAAATTTAATTAAAATTATTTTATTTCTTCTGTCTCCACATCGCAAATGCGAAATTCCCTCTCTCTTCCCTCGAGTGTCTTCCAAAGTTCACGGGACGTCCCCGGGTCCACGTGGACGTCGACTCACTCTTTAATGAATTTCTGCGCGGAAGAAGAGGAAGAAGGGGCGAGAGATAATGCGGTCAGATAGATAATTGGGGGTAGATCGAGTCGGCTGCGTCCGGCCAGGGCTCGATTCGCCGCGGCAACGCCCACGGTTGGCGGAAATTTCATTTGCCCTGCCGTTTTTACCCTTATCGTAGAATCTTGGCGATTCGTCGCGACAGAACGTATCCGGACGTAGAATGCCTGACTCTCGTCTGATCTACGACCAGACAACCACCAACCGTCCCTCGCTTATCGAAACTTTGTCTCTCTCCTCTGCCACTTCTTCTCGTCCACCGGAAACTACATACGGACACGAGACGCAACGCGAATTTGGCGCGTTAACGGTGATATTCCGGCTTGTAAAAATCGGCTTTTTGGGGATTTTTTTCTAAGGAAACCATGACACGTTTTGGTATGCAGTTTTCACACACAGATTCATTCATACTTCAAGAGTATTTGCAATTTTTCTTTTTAACGAAATTAATGAAAGAAATTAATGTGGAAATTATACAGCCTTAGGTAAAGTATGTTTTTAGAAACGGTTTCGAGTGGCTGACGTGATCCCGGTCCATCTGGTTATTTGAAACCAAAAAGCATCTCAATTGACTACAAATATGGCTATAGCGTGAACCACCGGAACAGCGAAATTTCGAAAATTAAAAAAATGGCAGCATTTTGAAGTTAAAATATCGATTTTCCTTGTACTTTTCGTCCTTTGTGTGGAAAAGAAAAGAAAATAGAAAAAAAACATGAGATTTTGAAATCATCTCCAGGTGAAGATCTCCACCAAATTTCAAGTCAATCGGTCAACTAAATCGTGAGATATCCCGTCAACCAATTCAAAAAATAATGGATTTAAGAGAAACACATTTGAAGTTCTTGTTTCCCGGCTGTATAAAAATATTCATACTTACAATCAATCGAGCAGTACAAAAAATAAAATATTATAAAACTATAATATAAAAATAAATATTATAATATAATTATAATAATAATATATAAATATTATAATAATAATATATAATTCATAATTTATAATATAGATAATATGTAATTTATAATATAATATAACATAATTTATAATATAAATAATAATATTATAAAATAAAATGTTTCTTGAGAAAAACACAGCTTTTGTTACCGTTGTACAAAAATATTCGTACTTTCGTTGCGAGCAGTACACCGTTTCCTTTGAACATCTATAACTTTGCTAATTTTACAAATTCAAATAAATCCTTTTACATAGGCATTTACGAAAGCATATACTTTGAGAAAACGTAGGAAAGAAAATTTATTCTTTTAATTCTTTTAAGCCGGATTACCAGAATATCTTCTTAATATTCGTGAGCAAGACGACCAGTATGGACGCGCGTATGTACATACGTACGAACTTCCGACGTATGCACATACATACTATTCGTGTTGCGATGTTGTAATTAGTTTTTAGGGCGCATTAATCATTATTACTCGGCTGTGTAATCTGAACTTGAGTCTCTGGACTCGAGCACCGCTTGTGGCACTCATTAATTCAGCCTGCCAAGCGATACCGTGGCGTATGGTGGATTCCGCTTCTTTGTTTCGTACGTCAGAGTATGCAATTTTCGTGATAGTTTTTATGGTTATTTGTAATTAATTTCTCCCTTCTCCTTTTTCTTTTTTTTCCCCCCCTTTTTTTTGTCGCGAAAGTATTACTCGTTACGCGAGTGACGTAGTGAACGATGGTTTTTGCAGGAAGTGTGTATTTTTTTGGGGGGACAGAAATTTTTTTCGTAGATAGTATGATTTTATGATATTTAGTTACGCTAATTGATGTGATAGTGAACGATGGTTTTTACGGCAAGTGTGTGTTTTTTTTTGGGGGAGGGAGAGAAATTGTTTTCGTAGGTAGTATAATTTTATGGTTTAGTTACGCTAATCGATGTGATAGTGAACGATGGTTTTTGCAGGCAGTGTGTATTTTTGGAAGGGAAATTTCTTTTGCTAGTATGATATGTAAGATGGTATGATCTTATGGTTAGTAATGTATTCGAATGATTGACATACTCGAGTAGGTATTTTTGCATTTAGTATTGTCGTAAGAGGATAATACGACTTAGGCTAAAAAAGTATAACTAAAGTAAATTCTGTAAAAATGGCTTTACAGTGCAGATCTATAGTAAAAAATTAAGATTTCATATAAGAGAAAGAGATATCAGTTGCAAATAATACAGTTTCCTCCAGTATTGAATTTTCGTTCGTAACAAAATATATTCTAATGATATACATTTTCAAATAATTCAATTATTTTGTTAGTTATGTATCCCACATCAACGTATTTTCATATTGTCATTACAATATGAAAAATAGCGTTGCGCTGTTTACACAAATTTTCTTCTGCGACAGAATCTTCTTGTCCACGATACAATTTTGTTAACAACATACTATACATGATGATAAAATATTCTCTAGTATAGATAGAGGTTGATTTTAGTATTACACTAAACATTGTTTATATAAATTTTCTTTGCAATCTTCCTCTCATCCGTAATACATATAATAACATCATCTGCATCGAACTATTCGACAATCAAATACTCGATATAAGAGAGATAGAGGATAATTTCTAAAAACACATGGACTAAAATTTTTTTAAGCCACGTTCACCTTTATTCACAATATAATAAATATTATCATTTATCCACGATGCAAGATCATTTAGAGAGATGAAGGATAATTTCTAAAAACACATGGACTAAAATAGAAATTTTTTAAGCCACGTTTATCTTTCGCTAGTTAAATTTCAATAATAACATATCCGAAGGAGCAGCTGGCAGCAGGAGAGATACTCACCTCTGTCGCGCGGTCTGTCAACCCTGTGTATCCCTGAAAAATTATCGCGGCCCGGTCAAAAGTCATTAAGAACACTGCCGGTGATTGCCGAAAAGATGCTAAATTACCTATCATTAGATACGGCCGACAAAAGCCGACCGTTGTGTAACGTGTGGCTCCTTTTCTTTTTCGTCTCGTTCTCGAAGTAAGACAGATTCGCGCGCGGATAACGCACAGTCTGTACGACGAATAAAACGAACGTTGCAAGAGGCATGCTGCAAGAGATTTGTTTCTTTCGACCAACGAAACACGATCGAAACTTCTTCTTTACACTGTAACTTATACTGTAAATTCGTAACGCATGGATCGTTACTCCTCTGTGATTGAACTCGTTACTAAATTACAATTTTCGGAACCATCGCGAGAATAATCGAGGTAAATTGATAGACACATGTTTATTTATGTCTTTTAGTCTTGTGTATAGTTGATCTTCAGAGTTCGCTGAATTTTTTAAATTATTTTATTTTCGTGTATCTTGTTCTCTTTTATCTTCGAGTAAAATGTTGTCAGGAGTATGCGAAAAGTATTTACATTTATCATCAAAAAATGTAATCTCTATTTTCTAAATCTTCAAATGTACACTTCATTATTCTCGATGATCAATATTTAATTTAGAATTCTCTTACAGTATCAAAAGCATCATCTAAGAGTACAAAAAAAGTTCAATTTTAATTTGAGCATAGTATAACACATAATTGATATATAAAAAAAATTAAATTCGTTCACATTCAATAAACAATCTCTAAGTATTCAAGTGAGTACACAATTCACTCTTTTAAATGATTAATTTAAATGAAAATTCTTTTACAGTATCAAAAGTATCACCTAAGACTAGAAAAAAACTCAGTTTTAATTTAGACATAGCATAACACATAATTGATATATAAAAAAAATTAAATTCACGTTTAATAAACAATCTCTAAGTATTCAAGTGAGTACACAATTCACTCTTTTAGATGATCAATTTAACTGAAAATTCTCTTATAGTATACCAAAAGATTATTATCTCTGCGAGTTATAGAAAAAATCTTTAATCTTAACTTAGAACATAACTAGAAAATACAATTAACATATTTGAAAGACTTAAATCTCGCTTGAATACAGTATATTTAAAAGACTTCAATCTCATCTCGTTTTTCCAATTTGAATTACATCCTCCTTTACTCGTTCGTGTCTAGAATCACCCATCTCGAAACGAACTATCACTATCAAGCCTCGCCATCTCATCTTCCCGCTGCAATTTCCTCGTATCGCACGCTTCAGGCGTAGAAAAAACATTCGAGGGAAATTCGCGAAACGATTTGCAATAATTTGGCGAGAATGTCCGAACGACGAGGGCGATTTGCGGACTTTTTACCACGGAACCGCGAGTCACGGCCAGCTCGTGCCTTACTTTCGACGCTCTGAGCAACAACGAGGTAACAACGATGTAATTCCGCGCGATGAACGCGTTTCGTTCGACCTTTCAGCAATTTCAATGGTGTCCTTAACGAGGTGGTAACCTCGTGCCGAGCTCAACCGCGAGGAGAAGCGTCGCGGCGATTGTTTTTACCGGCGTTTTCTGGCGTGGGGCCGATAATTGGCGACGGGGCCGGTCTCTCCCTCGTTTTTTTCACGATACCCGGGCCCGAAAGCCGAGATCTGTCGCTGTTCTCTCCCCCTCGGTGATGTTTCAAGGCTCGGTCGCCGGGTACGAGAGGTGAGAGACTGGAAGACGTGCAAAAAGAGGAGGCCACGAGAGCAAGATCGATCGGCTGAGTAAGCAGGCTTCGATCGGCTTTTAATTGACGGGCGAGACACGTGGCGAGTATGCGAGAAATTTATGTACAATTAGTAATTAGTTTACGAGAGTTACGTTTCGTTTCGTTTCGTCCCGGGGTAATTAGAATGTAGCAATCCTAATCGGTTAACAAAAAAATTGGGCAGAATTGTTAATTTTTCACAGAAATTTTGTCGACTTTAGTCGTCAAAATATATTAGAGTTTATTTCTTAGTAGTTACATAGAGAAATAGAGTGGCAAAGTATGTAATAAAGTATATACGTAAAATAAATTAAGATAAAATAAAATAAAGTAAAATATGTATATATAATAAAATGATAAACTACATAATAATAGTAAATAAAATTAAAACCCACAGCAATTATTAAAACAGTACAATAAAATTCATAAATAAAATAGTAAAATACGATAGTAATTTAACAACAAACGGATCAAATATTTATAAACAGGCGATAAAGAAAAAAAAAATTACACACGTGTAATTGGCACATCGTTACACAAGAGGTTGGCTCGCGTAAAAATTGAGCCATTAGGTTGATCGTCGCCCGTTATATCGAATCTGTTCCCCGTTATCGAAAGAGAATACAGCTGGCTACGGGATTACGAACTTTGGCCTCGACAATTTACGACGAACAAGTTGGAAGAAAAAGGCTCCGTTAAAAAATAGTTTCAAATGTTTGTATAACGAAGTTGCAAGGCATCAGGAGTCCGAGGAACGCCTATTATTAGCACCTGCCCGGGATAATAAAGCAACAATTGTTAGTGATTATCGAAATTCACGGTTTGCACCATTGCAGTTTGCTTACTAATCCTGTTCCGAGCCAGGCTTTCCTCGAACGTGAACTCTCTCGAAAACTGAACCACCCCAATTTTTCTCCTTGTTAGAAAATTTGTTTCGCTAGAAACGGGAGTTTCGTAGCAAATCGTCGAGGAAATTTTCAGTAATTCCTTAAAGAGGTGTAGAACGAATTGGATTAAAATAAGACAGTAAAGAAGCAAGTATAACTCTTATAATAATTGATGTAATATAATTCAGTAACGCAATAAGACAATAAATAAGACAAAAATAAGATAAAAATAAGTCGGTGATAAGTAAAGAAGCAAGTATACTCATAATAATTGATGTAATGTAATTCAATAACACAATAAGACAGTAAATAAGATAAAAATAAAAATATAA